>NC_033623.1:16398989-16429503 GCF_001540865.1 Ananas comosus | reverse complement strand
TCTCACTCTTTGAAACTCGATTCAAATTTGATAAGTAGAATAGTGGAATATCTAGTGAATTTGTTTTAAGATTTAAATACTAATCCACTTTTCCTGAAAATTTATAAGTTTTTAACGAGTTTAAAACACAAGACATTTCAAGGTTAAAGACCTGGGATAAGACCCGCGGGCTTTCACCTAGGCTTAGAAAACTTTGGAAAACCTAGGACGGACAAACAACAAGCCCACTAGGTCTTTGTGTTTCTGACAAACTGAACTGTCCAACGCTGTTGTCCGCCGCGCTTTAGACCCGCGGGTCTAAAACACCTTCGTCGCCGCGTGCGTTAGACCCGACAGACCGTTCTTTCAGTCGTGCTGAAAGACTCGCAGGTGTTGAAAACTTTCAACAGGGAGCTCTAGATCCGCGGGTGTTGAAAGACTGCCGGGTTTAGGTCTCCTTCGCCGCGCACAGTCTTTTCGACAAGGAGCACAAGACACGCGGGTGTTGAAAACTGCTGGGTCTTGAATGCTTCAATTCTTTTCGACGCACACAGTCTTTTTGACAAGGAGCTCTAGACCCGCGGGTGTTTAAAAACTGCCGGGTTTGTATGTTTCAATTCTTTTCGCCGCGTGCACCAGGCTCTTCGTCGACCGCACGTGTTTGAAGACCCGCGGGCCTTTGTCAAACACCCGCGGGCTTTCATGTTGACTGTCTAGGCAGGCTCCGATATTTATCTACCATAACTCCGGAGTGAACCATCGTTGAACTATCAAGTAAACTCGAATTTTTGAAGTCACTAGAATTATGAGAATCGAGAGTTAAGAAAGAGATTTGAACTCACTTTGAATATCACTCTAAATTAGAACATTTTTCTCTCTCTTCGTTTAAGAACTTCGAACTTTCTTCTTCCTCAACTACACTTCCGAACCACGAACGGGCGTTTTCATAGTAGATCACCTCTAGGTTGTAAGAGCTCACAACTCTTCAACCGCCCCTGCATCCGTTTCACGGCTTGGAGCTTTGTTTAACTAGCACACGAAAAGCTCAAACGTAAAGAAAATAAACGTAGCCAAAAAATTAAACGAACTAATAAACCTAAAAATAAAATCTTTGGATTAAGTGGGGGGGAGAATCCAACGGTAAAACTAGGAGTCTGGTGAGTTGAGATTGCCCTGATGAGTTGTGATTACCTGTTTATAGTAGGATTGGTATATCAAAAAAATTTTAAAAAAAATGGTAGTTATCATATATATATATATATATATATATATATATATATATATATAATTATAAAGCATAATATTAATCAAGTTAAGAGTGAAGAGAGTGAGCTTGTCTATTTGACAAAAGAAGCAAAACACAGCTTCAAGTGGTGAAGCTTGGTGCTAGAATATTGTCCATCTTGAATCCTTTTTGAAGATAGAGAGATCTAAAACACAAGACTCAAGATAAGAGATTAGTCCAATAATCGTGATTATTTGTTATCATCAAAATCTGATAGACGATTAGGGCCACTGGGCCAACATGGTCTCCATTGGATTATTATATTTAATCCAATAATTAGAAATAATAAAAATAATTAATTCAAGAGCTAAAAATTTGATAGCAAAAAATTTTTTTTACTATTAATAATATTCTAGCGTAACTTTCTCTCTATATATATAAAATAGACAATACCACCAAAAACACCTACATAAAAAAAAAAGACGGAGAAAACAACGAGCAATGATTGGGGATATGAACTCCTACCTGCAGCCTCCTTCCTAAATCCCCAATCTCACCTGCTATTCAGGACTACCACGCCTTCTTTCAAGAACATCCTCCGTCTTTCTTCCTGAAGGTAGCGTTTGGATCGGGGATAAGATGAGGGATAATCTCTTATCCCTCTTTTTATGCCCGAACGTAAATTTTTTATCCAAAAATAGTAATTCTCAGGTATTTGAAATAAGTTGGTATAACTATCCCTATCAACGGCTCTATTTTTTATATATAACTATCAATTATTTTTCTAATTTCATATTATCTATCCAAATACTATTTTTCTTATCTCCGATAACAACCCAATTTATTATCAAAATGCTATTTTTTTTACCCCATATTTATACCTAGTTTTGTAATAGCTAGTTTTTGTTTATATCCGAATCAAACGAAGCCTATAATGTTTGGAGTCCTGCTGCGATCGAGGAAGGAAATTAGAAGCGCAATGCTTTTTCGTTGTCCTCCTCTCTCTCTCTCTCTCTCTCTCTCTCTCTCTCTCTCTCTCTCTTTCTCTCTCTAGACCATTTCTTCTCCTCCTCCCCGTATTGGTGTGGCTGCTATCACCGCCACCTTGGCTTGATGTGCCTTTTTTGTTACATTGGGGTTTGTCTATAGATGTAAGTAGAAGTGTAGGCAGAGGATCAATATTTTTGGCCCTATGCCTATACTTGTACTTACAAGCATAGGATCAACTAATGGTTCTTAACGTAAGTGACAAGAGGCTTGATATTTGGTACCTAAAGTTTCAAGTTTGAATTATACTTCATTAATATTTTTAGCTAAGTTTATTTTTTAAAAAATAAACAAAGTAAATAATATGCTATTTTTTCTCCAAAAAAAAATGTCCCTAGTGAAGAATCATAGACCTAAGAAATAAAAAGATCTTAATTAATAATCCAAAAAATTACATGTTTAGTCTTGTTTGGTATTGTTGCTGTTTTTTTATTAAATAAAATTTCTATATAAAATAGTGGAAAAGGAAATGGTGGATTGCTTACAATCCTTATATCTGAAACATTTATTTAGTAGTAAAAAGTGAAAACTTTAAAATAAATAATTTTGGTTGTTTCAAAAAATCTTTATAAATAAGTTATCATTTATCACTAGCGAACAATGAGAAGAAAAGAAAATTCTTTTTATCAATATGTCAAATTACATAAAATAAACATCTAAAAAATTAAAAAAATAAAAAAAACCATACCAAATTTTGCCTTATTTGTGATTGAGCGAGTGTTTGGCCAGCTTCTTTACTCGCGAAACGGCATTCCGACCAATAATGTCCAATCGCACTAAGCGGTGCAGTAGAAAATCTTTAAACATTGCAGTGGATATCCCCAATCATAGAAGCTCCATAGTTGTAGTTTCCTTGACTGAAAAAGTGGGAGTGTAATGGAGATACATTGATTAAACAGGGAAAAGCGGGGATAACTTTTATTATCTCCGCTTACATCCTAAACCAAACGAAGCCTAAAAGTTCTGCTATTTATTTATACATTTAAAGAAAAAAAATCATATATATATCACTCATTCTAGAAATAAGATTGACCACTTAATCATATCAATGTGAGTAGCGAGAATTTTTTTAGAAAAATATTGCATCTTACCTGATTTATTCATCAAAAAATGATGAATTAAACTAAACAGTCTAAAAAAAAAAAAAGAAAGAAAAAGATAAAACGAAAAGAAAAGAGAAAAACTCTAGAAATGAATCATGCTTGTTAAAAGCAATGCTCGAACCGAAGCCCTAACGAGTGATCGAATGTCCGGCAGGACCCACACGGTTTGTTGTTCTGCCTCCGATGATTATTTGGTTTCTCCCAAACCAAGCCAGCCACCGATCATTTTATTTCCCGGCTAGACTCATCACGTTGTATATTAGATACTCCTCTCCATAGTTCTTCAATTTTCACTTTTAAAATAGATGAAAATGTAAAATTATATTCCAAAAAAATTACATTTTTTTGGACTTACTGTTCTAGTGGGATAGGTGGTTTGGCAAAAAGGATCATTTAAAGAAACGTTCTTGACTTACTGTTCTAGTATGATGCAGCTGGTAGATTATATGGAAGGTCAGGAACGACTCTTTATTTTGGACTATCCCAGCTAACTCCGGGCAAGCGGTCCACAATCTCAAGCTTTTCGTGAAGGAGTGGGATCTTCTCCTCGTGTCTTGATTCCTTTTTTCTTTTTTCTTTCTTTCGGAGCCTGGTTGCTCCATACTTGTAGTTTAATTCACCTAATCAATGAATGAAGCGGATAGCGTGTTATCTTTTTCTCAAAAAAAAAAAAAAAATCTCATTACTAAATACATATTATATATTTAAGTTAAATTAATTTTTTTTTTATACTATTAAATATTAATATATTGACAACAGACAATATAGTTTCTAAACAGCTGCAGCACTACTGAATAGAGAGAGTTAAAAATTTAAACAAAATAAAAACGAGTCAGAGTCTCTGATACAACCACTAATTATTAAAAATTAAAATAAAAATAAAGTGTTGACTCTGAGTCAACAACAACCAGCAATTGGCTACCGACAATTGTCGAACCATCGTTTCCACCATTAGTCCGACGCCGACGCTAGCTCCGACTCTGCCTGCAGGCTGCAGCCGCCTCGTCCTTCCTAATCAAGACTAGTGTCTACTGGGGAAGGAATTAAGGAAGCGCCATGGTCTTTCGTCTTCCTCCTGATCATCTCCCTGATCTCCACGTCCATTCTCTGCTCCTCCTCGTATTGCTGGGGATATTATCGCCACCGCCTTCCTCCTCCAACTACATCGACCCATCGGCGCTTCTCCCGGACGCTCCGCCTTGCTACAACTCCTCCATCATCTCCCTCCCCTCGGCGCCCGCCCGCCCCTACGTCGTCCTCGACATCTCCATCCTCTCCGGCTACGTCCGCATCGTCGGCCGCGCCGTCGCGTGGCGCTGCTACGACAACTCCTCCGGCGCCAGCCTCCCCCCGCCCGACCGCGGCCTCAGCCTCCGCGGCACCCCCTACACCTTCTCCGACGCCCACAACAAGTTCACCGCCGTCGGCTGCGACGCCATGGTCCTCATGCTCGCGCAGGGGGGCGGCGCCAACCACAGGTACAGCGGTGGGTGCGTCTCCTTCTGCGCGACGAACGACAGCATCGTCTCCGGCGCATGCTCCGGCGTCGGGTGTTGCCAGGTTTCGCTGCCCAAGGGGCTGAAGAGCCTCAACTTCTCCTTCACCAGCATCAGGAGCCTCACAGGGTCCACCCATAAAGACCAGTCCGGGGAGCCCTGTAGCAAGGCATTCATAGTCGACGAGGACTACTATGCGTTCTCGAAGAAGGACTTAGTCGGTAATCCGGAGGATCAGTACAGGCCGATGGTGCTGGAGTGGTCGATAGGGGAGGAGACTTGCGCCGAGGTGACAGGGAAAAGAGGAGGAGAGTTCGACGACGACTACGCGTGCAAGGGGAGCAGCTACTGCTACGACTCGACAAACGGCATCGGGTATCGCTGCAACTGCTCCCGAGGGTTCCGGGGGAACCCTTACCTGGAAGAAACGGAAGGTGGATGCCAAGGTATTATTGATCTGCTTTTTAACCAATAATACCTGCTGCTCTGCGGAGGAAACCATAGTTTTAGCGTTGTTTCTTCTCTTCTCTCGCTCGCTTTACGGTGGAAAATTGAAGTTGTGACGAATAAATAATTAATTTTTTTGCTCATCTACTTTATGGTTTGTGAAATGCATGACAGACATCGACGAGTGCGCGGATCCAAAAACGAACCCTTGCGTTCATAAATGCATCAATACGGTGGGAGGATTCAACTGCACTTGTCCCTTCGGAATCAGCGGCGACGGGCTGAGGGCGGGCTCCGGCTGCGAGGGGTTGGCGCCCCTAGCTATTGGGCTAGGTAACCATTAACTAGCATTGGGATTTTGTTATACCCAAGTGTCTGTTCCGGCGCATTTCTGGAGCAAGAAAGCAGAAGCTTTTTAGTAAATTAGAGATATACGACGACCAAAAACTCTGCAGCTTTTCCTCTGATGAGGAACTGAATTTACTTTTAGTCGCACTTAAATAATTTATCAATTTAATTTTAATTCTTTCCTAGTGTTTGTGTTGTGGGATTCAGAATCTGCAGTGCCTGTGCAGTTGCAGGACTAGGTCTATTGGCTGTTTTGCTCGCACTAGGCTTCTGGGCTGAGTGGTTTCGGAAGAAAAGGAAGCAAACAAAGCTTAGGCAGAAATTTTTCCTCCAAAATGGCGGCTTAATGTTACAACAACAAATCTTCTCACAGAAAGCACCGGCAAGAATATTTACTTCTGAAGAACTCAGAAAGGCAACTGATAATTTCAGCAAGGATCGGATTCTCGGTCGAGGAGGATATGGAACTGTGTACAAAGGAGTGCTCTCCGATCAAACTGTTGTGGCCATCAAGAAATCAAAGATGGTTGATCAGACGCAAATCGAGCAATTCGTGAATGAAGTGGTCATCCTCTCTCAGATCAATCACAGGAATGTTGTCAAACTACTGGGATGTTGTTTAGAGACCCAGGTTCCCTTACTAGTCTACGAATTTATTTCAAATGGAACACTTTTTAATCATCTTCACAGTAACCAAACGGCCCCAATGCCATGGGAGGATCGATTAAGAATAGCCGTTGAGACAGCAGCATCGCTCGCGTATCTGCACTCAGCTACGAAAGTACCAATCATTCACAGAGATGTCAAGTCGGCTAACATACTTCTTGACGAATGCTACAATGCAAAGGTATCAGATTTTGGGGCTTCGAGGTTAGTGCCCTATGATCAAACTCATATCACCACAGTTGTTCAAGGGACCCTAGGATACTTGGACCCAGAGTACTTCAGCACGAGCCTTTTAACAGATAAGAGCGATGTGTATAGCTTCGGTGTGGTACTCATTGAGATATTGACGCGAGAGATGCCTATTTCTTTTTGTCGGTCGGAGGAAGGGAGGAACCTAGCCTCGCATTTCACTATGTTGGTTGAACAGAATCGGCTACTGGAGATGTTGGATCAGAGGGTGGTGAAGGAAGCAGGGGTGAGGCATCTTAATGAAATCGCAAAGGTGGCGCTGAGGTGTTTGAGAATTAAAGGGGAAGAGAGGCCGAAGATGAAGGAAGTGTTGGTCGAGCTTGATGCACTGAGAAGGCTTATGAAGCAGCACTCAGCTGAGAAGAGTCAAGAGAAGCTTAACATACCGCCGCAAAGCCAAATTCAGAAAGAAATCTCGGCGGATGAGCCTTCAGCTTTATGTTGCAGCAATTCACAACAGGACAGTCTGGAGGACGCTCTGCTATTGTCTATGGATTTTCCTCGGTAATTTGTTGCATACTTGTTATGTATTGTATTTATTTCGTCGTTTCATAACTTGGCCATATATGTCATGAGATTATCGTCTATAAGAGAATAAGAGGTATGCTTTGTAGCGAACCGGTTAAGTTTTCACTTGTTTTTTTTTGGCAGTATCTGGCATATCATAGGAGTACTTCCTAGTGAGAGATAAAACTTGTGTGGTCTGCATGTTAGAAACCGTAAATGGTATGAAACTAGTTTGTGGAGCAATCTGATGTAAAATAACTAACAGGACCCATCAAACGATGCTCCAAGTAGAAATGGATCGAATCTTTTGTACATGGTTCTGACATTGATACAAAGAAAAAGAAAGAAAATATGACAATCTTTTCAAACGATGGAAAGCGAACAAGGCTAATTGCCACCTCAGAATAATTGAGCCTGTAAGCAAAGGTACTATGAATTAACAATCTAACTTGAAGCTAAGAATAACTGTGATGATATGTACTAAAAAACCGACTATGTACTGAAAAACTCTAAACCGATTATGTACTAAAGAAATTCGACCCAGCAAACCCTATGTTCCAGGAGAACTATCTGAGGGAAATGGTCTGCCGTCATCATTTAACGAACATTTCGATTGATTTCCCTGCTTCTGCAAGGGTTGTTGTGGCAAAGAACTGATTGCTTTCTGCTCTTCATACACTTCATTAAGCAAAACTTCAGTTAAGTTAGATAAAGACGCAGTTTTAGGTTGACAATTAGAATTTTGACTAGTCCCCTGGCTTTTAGCCACTGCCATTTCTAAGGACTGTTGGACCACTAGACCTAGCCCGCCATCCATGATATAGTCCTTAGGCCTCCGTTTGGTTCGGGGTTAAGGAAAAAGTAGATATTCCAGGGATAGAATTAAGTTCATGGTTAAAGTGGGGTTAAAATTTTTTTGTGTTTGATTGGGGGTTGGAGTTAGTCTAGAATAATGAAAAATTAGTGTTTGGTTGGAGTAGGTGAGATAAAAAGATAATGATTGATAAAGAAGGATAATGATTGGTTGGAGTAGGTGTGATAAGAAAGATAGTGAATTATTATGAATAGAAAATAGTGTTTGGTTGGAGTTTGGTGGGGTTAGGTGAAGTTAGCTAATCCGGGATAATTTATTTGAGGTGGGGTTAGCTAACCTCATCTATTTTTGAGGGTGTTTAGGGATAAAATGGGGGTTAAGGGATTATTCCACCCCTTAATCCCCAACCAAACAAGGGCTAGGGAGATAAGATTTGTGAGCGAAGGATTCTCCAACTGTTGATGCTCGCGTGTTATTGTCAAGCAAGCTCGCCAGATCATCAAATTGATGTGTGGAATAACGAGAGCCCAGATCCTGGTCGCCAAATTGTGTTGCTGTCAATGGTTGTGTATTATAGCACCAATTGGAGGTGCTAACCGATCTAGGCTGGCCCGAAGTCCCCATTGCCGAGCCTGATTCAGGCCAGGCTAGACCTGCGGCCAAATCATTTTGAGCGCAAAACAAGCTAGAACCGAGCATTTTTGAGTCGACCGCTAGTGGTTGCACCATAACCTACAACATATAATTTCGAACATGCTAATTAACAGCTCCGACGATCTCTCATGCAGAGCACTTACACTCTGGATTTTACGCTTATAAGATGTTTGTTGAATTGCCCCAAACATAACATATGAATATTTGATTATATAGAAACTTTACCTTTCTCTTTTTTTCTATATGTGGTGAATATGAAAAGCGTCCAATTGATGATCGAAGCAAGATTTCTACCTGGTAGCTGCGAATTTCTAAATTGACTTGAATCAGGGCTTATATCACCAAAAAATATACACATATATAACTATATATGAACTTGCAAAAGAAGTAATTCCCTCTCTACCTCTGAATATCGAAATCAAAAGAATAATACTTTGTGATTATTTAGATCTACATATGTGAACCATATTTTATTTTGTTATGCTTTGAATTTTTGTACCTGGAATGGCACGAGGCGCGGTGGCGGAGGAGGGTGTCGGGCGCCCCGTGTAAGGGGTTTGATGCATCGGAGTATCGAGTGAGGGAGAAGCGGAGAAGGGTTTAAGATGAAGAGTCCGCGCCCGGCCCGGACCGGACCTGACCCGTTTTGATTTTAGGCCTTTCTCTTTACGGGCCGGATCATGTCCTAAGTGGGGTTTCCAAAGAGGAGTGAGGGCCAGGCCCGGCACGTTATGCGCTTTGTTGGCGACTAGGTGATTTTTTTTTTTTTTTTTTTTTTTTTTTTTTTTTTTTTTTTTTTTTTTTTTTTTAGCGACACCATGATTTTGGTGATATTTCATGTGAGGCATACACCGGGCACATTTCATTACATCACGTGTATTATCAAAATTTTAATTAACGCTTCGTTTGACGTTATTTCTATTTTTTTATTTTTCCAAAATATAAATTTTACATATAATTTCTGTGAGAAGGGATGATAATTTCTCACAATTCTTACATACAAGTTATTTATTTGACAAAAAAAAAAAATTTTATTTTAATAATTTTAAATAAATTATTATTCATCTTTTAACTAGAAACCATTGTAAGCTAATGGACAATGGCAAATATATATATATAGTTGAGCTGGAATGCTATCGGTAGCAAACGGGCTCCGTTGCTACACATTTGTTTTCGATGATGGAGCTTTCAAATCGACGATCGGTACCGTTGAACATGATCTATATCACTTGAAGTATCTAGAAATCAAATTTCAAATCTTCTCGACATTATTGGCCTAATGATCAAAGAGTTTCAAAATTTATAATTTTAAGGGTTGATATGAGGCGTTTTCTCGTTTAACGGTGTAAAGCTATCCAAATCAATTGAATTTTGGTATAAAATTTTTTAAACTATTTAGAATAAGATCTATACTCTTGATCTTGATTACAAAATTCCTATCATCACTTTTTAGAAGATATTTATTTTCAGCAATTCATTTTTACGCCCACTTGATGAACAAGAGAACAATATTGAAAAAATATGAAATTTGATTTCTAGATACTTCAAGTGGTATAGATCATTGTCAACAATACTGATCGTCGATTTGGAGGCTTCATCTTCGAAAATAAATGGGTGGCAACGAAACCCGTTTGCTGCCGATAGTATTTCAGCTCAACTCTATATATATATATTAAACTATATATAATTAGTGTTTAAAATAATTTAAAAAGAGGCAACATCTATCAAAAGAGCCCTGGTTAAAAGCATTAAAAAATTAAAATAATGCCAAAGGATATTTTAAAATCTCATACTTTCATACAAGATTTGACCTGACGAGTAATGTCATCAATGATCAAATGCAAAATAAAGTTATCAGGAAATAATAGGACAATGGAGCATATCCCAGATCCTTAGATCGTAGCAATATGCGCACTCCAGGAGGACGGAGACATCTCGGGTCGAGTAAGTACTCCTCGTCATACAGTCCGGCACCTTATCATCTTTTATGTCCAACCAACTCAACGGGTCAATTCTCCAAACACATCACGAGTGATGTCATCAATAATGATCAAACGCAAAATAAAATTTTCAGAAAAATAATATGGTAACGAAGCCTGCCCCAGATTCGTAGTTGGTAACAATATGTGCATGCGAGGAGGACGGTAACATCTCGGGTGGAGTAAGTACTCTCCGTCGTACGGTCCGGCACGGCTATTTTTCTAACCTTATCATTCTTTGTGTCCAACCAACTCAATGGGTCAATTCTTTCGCACACATCGCGAGTGATATCATCAATGATCAAACGTAAAATAAAATTCTCAGAAAATAATATGGCAATGAACCTTATCCCAGGTCCTTAGTTCGTAACAGTATGTGCATGCGAGGAGGATGGTAACATCTCGGGTCGAGTAAGTACTCCCAGTCATATGGTCCGGCACAGCCATTTTCCTAACCTTATCATCTTTTATGTCCAACCAACTCACTGGGTCAATTCTCCGAACACATCGCGCACGCCACGCTATGCCACGCCACGCCATACTCCGTAGATTTTGGGACCAGGGCGATTCAAAAGGAATGCAATTATATATTTCTTGTTTCGTTTTCTACATTTGACCATTAATCTGTGCGATCTCTCACGTCACAAATATATTCTGGGATGAAAAACTAATCTAATTCCGTGAACATTTTTTTTAGATTTTTTAGCCTTTTGTCTATTAATTCTTGAACATGAGTTGTCCTGCGAGAATGAGAAAAAAGTTTTAGTTCTACAGTAGGATATAGTATCCGTCTATAAAAAAAATATTTGCGGTATCGATTGTAGCAGGATTGAGCTATTGTTATCGCAATCCATCCAAACATAATGTTTTTTGAGCCGAACGAAAGGTTCTAGATGGAAGTTGATATTTTTAAGACTTTATTGCACATATTTTACTTTGTTACCGGATCTCCAAACTCCAATATGTCAACAAAGTTTCATTTTGTTGGATAAGATGATGGATGTTGGTGCTTTCCAAGTGCCATTTGATTCCTAAAAATAGTATGAAAAAAAATTATTTCCTGAAAATTTTTTTTGCTCGTTTGGTATTAAAGAAAACCTATTTTAAATTTTTTTTCTAAATTTTGTGAAAAATTATCGTTTTTGTTTTGCATTTTGTTTTTCAGAAAACAAAAATATTAGTTTCTAATGAAATATGAAAAAAATATACATTAAAAAAATAATTTTTTTAGAACTTACAGGATGAAAAATTGGAAAAAAAAAATCATAAAAAACTGTTTTATTAATTTTTGTTCATACTATTTTTTTTAAGAACTAAGGAGCCATTTACCTTCCTTAGTGGGTCTTTCCAGAAGTGGGATAAAGAGAGGTAGAATCTAAACTGGATTTGGTTTTTCACCCTAATAGATTTGAAATCTTGCGTGAAATCTCTAAAATTGTTTCCTTTTCTACTTAATTAATTTGTATTTTTTTATTTCCAATTACACCAAGTAAGTACTTCAATTTGAAACCTCTATAGATATTTCATCTAATGGAAAGTTTCGTTTTTTTTTTTTTTTAACCACAAACTTTATTCCTTGCTATTAATTAATAACCACGGACGTTGCTGATTAGCAGTGACTAATCCATGTTAATCAACTCTTAGACGATGTGGTATTAAATGCCCATCAAACTCTGACATGTGGTCATGTGGAGGATACTAAAGTTAATTATAGTTGATTATATCAATTTTTAATGATAAAAAATTATTGAGCGGGCCAAAAAAATCTCCCATTGAATGTAAGTGTGCGACATTGACAGGAACTTGATTCAAGTAAACATCTGACAATTGAATGGCGCCGAGAAAGTTGCGTGGCGCTTTCTGATTTGTCTTTATAGTCTTATTTTAATTCTTCTTTTGAACATAAAATAATAAACTAAAAAAAAGTTTATAAATTTTAATGAACAGAAACAATCTTTCCACCGGCCCCAAGTCAGGAAAAATTCTAGAATGCAACGGGTATATTAGTGACGTGGCGTAACAAATCAATCAAATTAATCCTTTTAAGAATATATGTCCCATCATGATTGTAAAAAAGTATTTTTATTGTACTTTTGTTTGAAAAGAATGAATATGATTGGCTTGTTATTGATGACGTGGTGCAAGTATGACAGTGTAGAATTCCTCCCAAGCCAGGTCCTAAAGAAAAAAATATATATATATAATAATAATATAAGATGAACATTAATGTACTGTAAAATATAACTAATCAATAATAATTTGAATAATGCACTGGTATTTTGTTTTTTTAATCTTTTTAGCTAAAATACCATTAGAAAGCTATATAGAAGTACTTCTCTTGGTACAAGCTGAGTACTTACTGAGAAGATAATAGAAAAATAGTCATAGGCGAACAACTTATTTTAAAGAAGATAATAATTATATTTTTGTGAGACCGATCGTTTCTAGAGCAAGCGGCAAAGAATTTGATAGTTGATACCTGAGACTCAAGTTCGAATTCTAATTGATTCACATTTCGAACTAAATTTATTTCTAAATGAAATAAATTAAGCGGGTAGCGTGCTACCTACATCTCAAAAAAAAAATTTATATTTTCGTGAGTAATTATTTAATTCTTTTTCCAACAAATTCTCTTGGCACGGACTCTTGATTTTTCTGGAAAGTGCTGACATAATTTAGAAAAGGACCTTATAGGTGGATTTTTTTTCAGAAAAAACCAAAGAAAAAGAAGCTGGGGGAAAATATAAAAAATACTTCTAGAACTAAGTATAACATAATTTTTCCTTTGTTATTTTACAGCAGTACGATAATTCAGAAAATACAGCTTTTTTTTTTTTTTTTGAGAAATAGGTAGCAAGTTACCTGCTTCATTCATTAAGTTAAATGAACTGAGCGTACATGTTGGAAGTAGCTAAGACTTCCGAGATACAGGCAAAAAAATGGAGGGGGGGTGACAAGCAAAAGATAAGGGCGGAGGCAGGGAAAGAAAAGAAATAAAGAAAATAAGAAAAGAAAGTAAGGAGCACTTTACAGCACGGCTGACCAGCTACTCATGAGTAGTTTGACACACTCTAGCGAACGAGAAGCGTTGGGTACCGATCCACGAAAGATAGAGTGATTTCTATCCCTCCAGACCACCCACCAGATCGCTGCCAGAAGGGTCAAGCAAACTGACCTCTTCGACTTGATGGGGTTGGCTGAAGCTCCGATCTAGAGATTTCGGACATCACTCGTGGTGTGCTCAGGTGTCTCCAGTTCATCGATACAGAGTAGTAGGAATCTGAAGAAGATGCAGTTACAAAAGAGATGGTCGCAGTTTTCCGTTTTTAAAAGTTCAGGAATGTAGCTCAAATAGAAGCATGCTTAAAGAATAAATTATTAGGACTCCCTCTAACAATTCTATTCAAAGCTGCTAGTCTTGATTCTAGTAGTAATTGATGACACAATAATAATTGCAGTCGAATATTATATACAATTTCAAATGAATTACACAAATTTGAGCATGGATGTAGCACATATCTAAAGAAAATGTATATCTCTACAGTTAACTTAGAAAGATGAAGAAATTATACCGTTGCAAGCTGGACAAAGCAAACAACTAGTCATTGGTCTTAATTTCCTCACGCAATGTCGAGTATCACTTTAGTATATATTCCTCTATTTTTGGCAATAGTCATTCTGAAAAGACTTTTCAATAATACAAAAAGATAGGAGGATTCCATTACAACAGTACAAAAAGAAGTTTCTAAAGTTAAAACACTCCAAATAAACTCTTCCGTTTTTTGGAACAAAGAAAATCAACTTAAAATTTTCAATTTTTCTAATACCACACTCACATATTTAGTCTAAAACCAACAAATAATACAATTGGGCGTTGTTCCATTTGAGAATAAGTAAAAATTGCTTATTTCAAAGATAGGTATAATTAAATACATGTATAAATAAGAATTAAACTAATTTTGTGTTTGAATAAAAATTAGGTTGTTTCTGAGAATAAGAAAAATAGTATTTGGATAGAGAAGATGAAATAAAAAAAATTGTGAATAGTTATAAATAAAAAATAATGATATTAACCTTTTATTATATTTGAATTTGAATTGTTAAATTTTATATTTATGTTTTTAAATTTAAAATTTTAACTTGTAAATTTTATAATCTAAAATTAAATTTTGAAATTACAAATTATAAATTTTTAAAATAAAAAAATAAAAAATATTTTTTAAATTTTAAATTTTGAAAATAAAAATAGCGGTTAGAACTGTTATTCCCACCCCTACACTTTAAGGGCTATTTGTTTTGGTACAAGTGGAGGGATGAAACTTACGTTTCATTACTTTTGGTATTTATTTTGGTATAAGTTAAAAATATAGTGTAACTCAAGTTACGTTAAACCTTCAATTTACCTACTCTCGACTTCTCCTTCTAAAGTGCCGAGCTCGATTTCCGCCACACTCAATTTTTTTAAAAAATTTATTAAATAGTAAAACCTAAACTCTACTTCCTTTATAATGGGTTAGAATTACTTTATTTATAATAAATTAGGATTACTTTTAAATAATAATAAAAATTTTAATTATTTAATAGGTTAAATTTTATAGCAATAAATCTACCACTATATTTATGAAATAACGAAATCCACTTACTTATATCAAAATTCAATTACTTATATCCACTTACTTATATCAAAATAAACAATAAAATTTAAAAAACTAATTTCATCAAAACCAAGTTATATCAAAATAAACAAAGAAAGTAATTGAATTTAAGTATCAAAATTTACGAGTTACATTAAAATAAACAATAAAAAAATAATCACCTTTAAAAAATTTCAAACACAACTGCACTTGAGTTACGTTAGATCTACAAATTCGTTAATTTAAATATCCCTTAGGAAGGGTGGGAACGTACAGTGTGTTCCCACCCTTAGTACTTGATTTGTGGATATAAAGTGAGAGGTGACCCCTCATTCTTCTCTTATCTGACCGTGCCTTGGAGAACAAATGCATACTAATCCAATGAATGAATAACTTTTCTCGTGCTAGATGCCAATGGCAGCATAAACTTATCATTATGAGTACTTAGCATTTGGACTACTGAACCACATTGTAAAGCTTGTCCCCGCTGCCGCGAAAGTTGATAGGTATCTCTTACTCTCGTTTAAGAGCCTGAGATCAATCGTTTTTAATAATAATAAGTAAATAATAATCACAGATTCACAATGCCAATTTATTTTATAGCTTTGAAGCTGAGATTAAGGTTAGGACATACTTATTTCACCGTAACTGTAACTGTTTATTTTTGTCGTTTAGTTTAGCTACATGATCAGTGTATCACCGTGCCAGTGACGAGACCAAACATCGCGGGGCGTTTTGGTAAATTTCATACACTAGCAGGAGACCAATAGTATCTGGAGGGACGCTTCGAACTGTGTAGAATATGCTCCAAATTATTCGCTCCACCTCCACTCACGTGGCTTGCCTCCGCGCTAACGCCGTTAGGAGCGCCGTCAATAGAAGGGACGGAAAACGTTAACGGCGTAGTAAACGGGGCGGGTAGGTGGGCGGTTGGAGCGAGTGTGGGCGAGGCTATAAATAGCGGCTGCTACCAATGGAAAAGGGCTCATTCTCTATCCCATTCCTTTTCGTTTTCGCTTTTGCTTTCCTTCTCTCTCTCCCTCTCGCTTTGCTATTTTCACTCCTTTCTTTTGCATGGCCGCTAATTCGAAGGGGCGAGCGATCGCGGGAAGCTTCGGGAAGCGATTTGTGAACCAGATCTGGGCCTCTCGAAATCCTTCTCCGATCGCGGTTTCTGCCGCGTCGGATTCAAGGTACACCTCCTAATTGCTCAGCATTTGTTATGATCTCATGAGATCAACCGATTTTTTTAGCTGCTCTCCGTGTGTTAATTCTTAGATTTGCTCTACTGATCGCTGCTAATTAATATATTAGTTGCTTTTAGTCGCATGGATCAATATATGCTAATTAAGCACTGGTATAACTGGTTGTAGGTTTTTTTTATTTTTTTTTTAAGCATCTGATGTTGTGAAATTATTTGGTGATTTTTGCTTCTTGATGTGTTAGCTGTTATGTTTGTTTTAGCGATCGGTGCTATTACCATGATTGCTTCCACAGTCTAAGTATCAACTATAAGCAGTGATATATATCAATTAGTTTTCCTTTTTCTGAGGTTCTCTTGCTTTTGTGGATCTTAGAGTTGAAATTTCGAGGGGATCTATTCTGTTTTACCAGAGATGCAATGCAACTCTGTAAGGACATCTCCAGTAGAGTTCTTTTACTCCCCCTTCCCCCCCTCCCCCCACCCTCCCTGTCTTTTCCTTTATTTTTTTTTATTTTTCAGTGTGTGGCGATGATATTTCCCACACAAAGTCCTTTGTTTCTTTATCCGCACTAATTTTGCCATCTCTACTAATTCTCAGAGATATTTTCGTCCTTGTTTTGTCTCCGTACTGGTTTTCCCCTTCTTTGTACTCTTTTCCGTCTTTTCTTTCCTTTTCTTTCGCACTCCCTGGAGAGAGAGCAGTCACAAAACGACAGAAGAAAAAAAAAGAAAAGAAAAACACTGGGGGAGTTCACTAGGAGGTATCCGGAGAGGGAACACGCCCCGTCGCTTTAACCTCTCGGGTGATTGATCGTGCCGTCCGTTAATTGACGATCCTGATTTCATTTGGAGGCTGATTGGACGGTGGATTTGTGTGCCCCCTCGATTACCCCGCACGCATTTTTGAGGTGGACCATGTCTGCCGTACGATTCTTTCCCTCCGTTTAAGAGGCGCACCGATGACTAAGACGCGAGCCGTGAGATGGGTACTTGCGGTCCTACAGGCAGAAGCAACGGCCCTGATCGTCTGGTAGTCACCAACCTTTCTCGTCCTCTATCGAGGAGGCATTTTGGTCTCTCCATCGGCTCCATCGGAGGCCACGCGTACGAGTGAGATTTGCTCTTATCCATCTCGATTTCCAGTTCCAGTCACGTTCTTGGCGCCTGCCCCGATGTTCTCCGACGAATATTTATTTCGAAAATGCCCCTGCTGGCCCCATAGGACGAGAAATTCTACACTGTCACAATTTGCACCACGTTATCAATAACAAATTAATTATTTTTTTTTTTAAACAAAAGTATAATACAAATATTTTTTTATAATCATGATGGAACATATATTTTTAAAAAGATTAATTTGATTAGTTTGTTACGTCACGTCACTAATATACCCGTTGCATTCTAGAATTTTTCTCATAGGACAAAACAGCTTCCTCTCCCTCTGTAAAGTAGTATGCTAACGCTAAGTTTATTTTTTTAAAAAGTAAATTTAGCTGAAATGTGAATTAATTAGAATTTAAATTTGAAATTTTGGATATTGAACTTAGCGAAAAATATGAATCCATTAAAATTCGAACTTGAAATCTCAAATACCAATCAATAAATTCTTTGTCACTTGCGCCAGGAACGATCGGCGGTAATATATATTTTTTATTATTGTTTTGGTAGTAAAAAAAAGTTGATAAAAACTAGTAAAATAATTATGGATTTTTGTAATTTAGAGTTATAGAGTTATCATCAAAAAGTGATTACAGAAGTATCATTGCTCTTTTGTCCGTCCAAATTATTTTAAGATGAGAAATGCTAATAATGGTACAAACCTTAAGAGGGCTGAAAGATTGCATTAACCCTTGGTCCAAATATTTAGAATTTAATTATTTTTAATAAAAATTAAGTATTATGTGCAGGAGGGCAGTGTACTCGTCATCGTACGACAAGAACGTGGAGGAGGATCTGGTGCACCCGGTGGTGGTGCCGGACCATGTGATCGAAACTTGTGAGTCGGAAAAGTACTGGGGCCCGCACCCTACGACAGGCGTTTTTGGGCCCGCCGCCGCCGCCACCGCCACCGCGGGAACGAAGGACGGGCCGGGCAACGCAGCTGCTGTGGCGGCGGGGGATGGTGGCGGGTCGACGGTGCTGGACCAGGAGGTGTGGTTCCGCCCCCTCGAGGACGTCGACAAGCCTCCCCACCAACCGGGCCTCAACTAAACCCGTGGGGCGCTGGGGCCCACCCTGCCACCCACTAGCTAGGTTTCGTGCAGGCCCCACCGCCACCAGTTCTTACTTAATTAGGAGTGGCATTAGTAAAGAATAAGCAGCACTAGTTGCACTAGTAGAGTGCACGCATATTTTATGGGATGCATTGTATCGTTCCGTGCGTGTACGTATATGCATGTTGGTGATGTACTACTGCTACTACTGTGGCGATCTCCGTGTACTGGATACTTGGTGTGGTTATATACTGCTACTATTACGGCTTGGATTGGTGAGCTTTTTTCTGTTTTTCCTTGTTTTCAACCTCTCTTTCTCTCGCGGGTGTGCACAATATTTATATATATATATTTATATATTTATGAGAAAGTTAGCATGTTACTCGCTTCGTTTATTTTATTTAGAAATAAATTTAGCTGAAAATGTGAATCAATTAGAATTCGAATTTGAGTCTTGAATATCAACCACCAACTCCTTTGCTATTTGTGCTAGGGACGGTCAGATTAGTGCGGTGTGCATAGTTTAGACGCTATTAAACTATCATGACTAACTGATCGTGTGCAGGGTGGTCAATGTTTGGGGTTATTGATAGGCCACGATTTTATCTTCTTGTTTATGCGTGCATGCCTTGTCCTTGGAGCTATCAGAAGCTAGCCAATAAATTAATAAGGTGCGCATGTGGGTTTATAAAATAGATAAATAATGTCTCTTCGTGGACCTTTTGATATAAGATTTATAGTAAAGACGTGTAGTACCGAAACGTGGGAACGGGATCGTTTGAACAGATGTGGAGATTCCTATCGGGAACTGAATAATTTGCACCCATGTGAAGGATTTTTATCGGGCTTTATCGATCTGTCGTGCGCAGCCCATCGTACTAGGTGAAGTTGTTACGTTAGTGAATTCCTGAAATCATGGAGACTTCACCACTAATGCTTCTGATTAGTCAGTTTAAAAGTTTCATAACAGTTTATTATCAGCTCCACTCCACTCACCACTTGGCTTCCTCTCCTTTTCGGCCCATTCAGTCTGATCTTTTTGTCAATAAAAAATGAAAAGTACCGTATGGGCCTGTAAATTTCTAGCAAGTTAGATGTGTACTTTATCAAGCTGATCAGAGTCCACCGGGAAGCTAAAAAGAGCTATATAATTTCTTATGCGGATGCCATCCAACTCTCGATTCATATTTAAAAAGTAGATTCTTTAGAACATCGATACCCACTAAACTTTTTGCTTGTATTTATCCACTTATTTATTCGCTTGCACTAATAAATAGCCATTTATTTCTCAAAAAAAGAAAAAGAAGATGGTCTGCTACCTCTCTCAAAAAAATGAAACGAAAACATAAAAAAAGAGGCTTTTTTATCAAATTAATAAGCTTCCTCCAGAAGCCTGACTGCCTCATTCATTCTTTTGGAATGGGCCAGCAGGATAGCTTATTAATGGGAGCGCCAGTAATTCAGCTACACTGCAATCTATTTACGGGAACAACCAATCTAATTACTCAATGAAATGGTGAACGTAGCAACTTTAGGATTCACACAGTTTAAATGACTATACCCCAACTGCCATCAAGGATATAGCTTGTTGACTAGAGGTAATTAGAAACGTTTCCATAAGTTGTCCCTCGGCTGCTGCTTCGACTCGGTGTTAGGTCGAACTGATCACATAAATTCCAACTGAAGCTCCCAGCTGCCTAACCAAGTATTTAAAACTCAAATCCAACTTAACTACTCAAATCAGAAAACTTTGACATCAGGAATAGATGGATGACTTGACACGAGAACCCTAAAAATGGATCTCAGTTTGAACAGAGCGAAAGTCCTACCGAAAGGGGAATAAATTTTCTATCTGATGATTGCAGAATAAAAGGAAGATAGAAACAAGTAGAAAGAGAGAAAAACCAACTCTTCTTGTGCTGCTTGATTGCTCGAAAATATAATGACAAATACATACACGCATTCACTCTCTCTCTCTCTCTCTCTCTCTCTCTCTCTCTCTCTCAACATCTTGAAAGCCTACGTAAGTCTGCAAATTATTAAACTAATCGACTTCCCATTCATATCCAAAATCTCACACTCATTCGATATAGAAGCCTAGAAGGTTCTTGATTGAGTGACCATCAAGTTTATAGTTCATTTAAATTCATAACTACAATACAAGCCCGTGATCCGAACAAAAACAAGTTAGACAATAAGAACTTATTTGAATGGCAAAATAAGTTATCTTATAATAATTTATTCGGTATAAAAATTTTCTTATATAAATAGAAGGCAAAGGCCTAGTTTTTTCTTTTTTTTTTTAGAGAGAATAGGTAGCACGCTACTTGCTTCATTCATTAAAAGTATGAATTAGACTACAAGGATGAGGCAGCCAGGGCTTCGGAAAACACGAGAAAAACACCTGAACGTACAAGGAAAAAAAAAAAATCATAAGAGATCTTTCCAAGAAATGATAAGCTGCTTGAGCCTTTGCACCTCTAGCACGGAATCCAGCAGAATGTCACGAAAGATAAGGTTGTTCCTGACCTTCCAGATGCTTCATCAGCATGCAGCTAACTCGGCTAGTCCCTTTTTTCTATTCTGCCCCCCCGTTCCCCCCCTTCCACCTATTCCAGACTACGTGCACATCGTCACCCAAATCCCCCGCCTGGACGTCCTCAAGGCCTATTACCATAAAAAACTTAAGGAAGATGCATTAGGTGAATAGATGGTCCACTGACTCGGCATGTATCCTGCACAATACACAGGCCATGTCCCCAGTCCATCCTCTCTTAACAAGGATCTCAGCTGTAGGAGTTCTTTTCTTAAGAACTAGCCAACAGAATACTTTGACCTTAAGTGGTATTCGGAGCCTCCATATCTTGTTGACACGTCCGTCCACCGTACCCCCATCATTTAGCATTCTATAGGTCGATTTAACTGAGAAAGAACTGCTGCTCCCCCATCTCCACCCTATCGTGTCCAACCTGTGCCCTATTTGAAACCTGCTAACACTCGCTTTGAGCTCCGAGATAGAGGGGCTCAGGCCGGGCACACCCAGAGCCTCATCCCCCAGAATCCTATTCCAATTCCACTCCTCTCTTTCAACGCACTCCTTAACCTGCCTAGTTTTGCTATCGCTCCGCTCATACACCTCCGGAAAGGACCTCTGAAGTGTCTTATCCCCACACCATCTATCCGACTTCTTAAAAATTCTTGACATCCACAATATGGTAGCATAATATACTTCATTTACAAGATAATTTATCTTATGTCAAAAAAATTATTTGAAGGTCGAATATACTATATTCGATTCTACACAATAACACTCCTAGCTTTCAGTGATAATAGAAAATTCTCATACGGAATAAGATATCATTAAATATCTTACTCTGATATCTAAACTACGCCTAATAAGAGAATTCAGCAAGATATCACAATAGAAAAAAGGCCGCATGCTCTAACAAGGAATGTACTCGCTACTCAATATAGAGTACAATAACAATGATAAAACATACTCGGTTATTCTTGAGAATTCTAGTGCATCTGAACTTGCAAAAAGATCACTCATTCGAAAGAATAGATACTGGAAATTAGAAAAAGATGTACCATTAGCATTTTGTTGATACAAAATGATAGCAAATTATTTGCAGAATAGCCCTAATAGACAATGTAATGACTAGCAACTCCCCTAAATGTTGTGATTATAACGAAGGGCACGATCAATCTACAATGCTCATGCACATTTTTCTGTTTAGCCTCTAAAACTACAAGTAAAATAGATTTGCACATCCTGCAACTACAAAAACAAAAAGGAAGGGAATGAAATGCCAAAAGTATTTTGCGTCCCACCACCTATCTTTGGACAATCTACAAAATACTTACCTTGTCCAGGGATATTACACACACAAATTTTAGCTCCTGTCCTTGCCAACCAATTGAAAAGGAAACTTCACCTTGAAAATTATGTTTGCTGCACAAAATGCAACAATGAAATGAGATTTGATATTTCAACTACAAATAAAGTGGCAACAGCTAGCCCTCAGAACTATAAAACAACTATTTCACACCAAAATTATCATGCTGAAGGCATCATGATTCAGCAGCTACTAAAGATTTTAACTTTTCTCGAAACTTGGGAACATCGTCAGCTTTAACAACCAGAACTTGACCCATCTGCCTATAGTTCTTCAACTGCAGAAAACAGAAATATGAGTACCAGTATTGATGCAAATTGAAATCAAAGATAAGATCACTATTCAAGCATACAAATAAATGAACTGGAAATATATCAAATACAGCATATTTAACTGCAGTGCTTTCTTGAACTTCTTGAGAATAAAAAATTAATCACAAGTGCAAGGGAAAAAAATGGCAGCAAGTATAAAGCATCCTCAATGCAGATCAATAAAGTTAAGTAGCAGGCGCAGCAATCTATTCGAATACCATAATAAAAACAGACTGCTACAATCTCCGCAGCACTTTTTATTCAGAATGGAAATTCTGTGAGTAACAACTTCTCTTAATATATGTAAAGAAGTTTCAATACGTATGACAAATAACAAGTCAACCTTAGAATATTAATCTAGCATTTTGATGACAAATAATAACTTGCATATCTTGCCAAAAAGATCCTTTATAAAAATTGGAAAGCAGATTAGCTCAATCTGGCATAAAGTGCATCTAGCATAGAAATAAATATAAAAAGCAACGGACAATAGTTCTATAGCCGAAAATTACATTTTACAGGACGTGAATATGATCCCTTTTCAGCATAAATTCCACAATTTATCATTTAGGCAACTACAAAAGCTTGTTTAAGCAACTACAAACTTCTTGTTTGGCTTTTTCAATGTTAGCTCACTTCTTACTTTAAAGAAGGATGTCTCTTCCCTACAAGCTAAAACACAACGACCAAGCTATCACCTTTTCACCTGTTGGACATGCATCACAAATTACATGAGTGACAGATGGGAATCATGATAGGCACAACACAGCATGCATCATGAAGCACACCTGCGTGAATCATGGCGAAGCATCGAACAGGTGAAAAAGTGATAGAAGTGGGATACCAATGCTATCAAGGGCTATGCTAAGGTGCTCTTAGAAGCGCAAAGGCCTTCTGTGTTTCCACCTCACATTTGCTTCCATTCACATTCCGGAATAAAGATCAACTTACACACAGTATGCTTAGACAAGTGTGAAAACCATCCATAATGGACCAAAAGTTCAAAATTTTAAATGTTCAATATTATCAATCTGGTTAATAAAGAAAAAAGAACATAAAAACAGGCTGGATAATAAAGACAAAGAGCAAGTATGGCATAACTTTAAATAACTACATGCAACTTACGTTGTCTGGAACCAACTGCTCGGCATGCACAGGAAAAGTAAAAGACCACGTGCTGAGCTGAAATGAGAAGGGTACTATAAATAGCTTAAAAATAATCAAATAGCAGATAGCATATATTCAAGATAGTATATGTCCAGTATATATATACAAGATAGTATATATCCAAGATAGTATATATTCAATATATACCTCATGAAATACTTCATCTTCTGCCTTTATATAAATAACAGGTTCATCTTGATTGACGCTACGCTTTCCCTTCGGTTTGTTCGGATCTCTCTACAGAAAAGAACAACAATAAGCTGATCATAACCCAACAAGCATTCACATAAGTAGATGCTAACATCGGCGGTTAAACAGAGAGATCATATATCGTAATGACTAGTAAATAAACCATATTCGATGAACTAGTCACTAGCCTCTTGTCTACGTACTAGGGTGGAACTTAAGGCATACAATTAAAAGTGAATTGATATATTGAGTTCGATCGAGCAACAAATGAAATTAGACAATTTGGAAAGGAAACGTACCTCATATATCCTGCTAATCAACAAATAGCTTTTGAACCGGAAGGAGTCTCGAAGTTCTTGTGTGGGCTTTGATAGGTATAGACAAATCCAGTTACAACCAATTTCAGCATGAAATTTATATGAAAAGGGGGAAAACCTAATACCGGTACCCATAGATCCTATTTGAGTCGCCATGACCTGAAAGAACATTTTCATGTAAACATGTCAGTAGTAAAAGCTATAGTGCTGAAGTATGAGATACAACTCACCAGAAAACTATCTGTATACTTGCTGATTATGATGTCTATCTTAGTTCCCTACAATGCCAAACACATAATGCCATGAAGAGATTCTCATGTCGCCTTGCATGCACAAAAGTTTATATATACTTTCCATCACACTAACATCTCCACAGCCCTAGGCTCAAATTGGTGCATGCTTTGTCCTTGTTTGATTGTAGGGAAAGGATGTAACAACAATTCAGGCTAAAATACGCAAAAATTTTAAATAGAAAAATTTGCTAAGAAGCGGAATGGTTATGCTATCAGCAATTCGGACAGGAAGGACGCTACAAAGTCGGATGAAGGAAGCACAGGGCATAGTAGGAAATGCCAAGCGAGCTGAGATAACATTCCGCAATACACTAATTGTAGCGATCCGACCCGCCAGCAATAATAACTCGTTGGGCCCAAACCATCAGCCCAAAATGCTTAACCTCAGTTATTATTACTAGCGTGTAGGCCTCATATAAACTAATCGGAATCAGTATCTCATCCGATGTGGAACTATTGGGGCGTTACAAACCCCCCTGTTTAGACCCTGACGTACTCGTCGAGTCCAAACCAGGTCACAGACAGACCAGAACCAGAATTATCAGGCGATGTGAGATTCTAGAGGTGGCTCCTATGGGTTCAAGAGGTGGTTCCCACCAAATCCGTTAGTGTAGCAGTTTGTCCCGCATAACACTTAGCTCTCACACTTCCGGCTGGTATTCGGCTCTAATACCAAATGTAACGACCCGGCCCGCTAGCAATAATAACTCGTTGGGCCCAAACCATCGGCCCAAAATGCTTAAGCCCAGTTATTATTACTAGCGTGTAGGTCTCATATAAACTGATCGGAATCAGTATCCCATCCGATGTGGGACTATTCGAGCGTCACAAACTCTCCCTATTTGGACCCGACGTGGAATCAGTATCCCATCCGATGTGGGACTATTGGAGCGTTACAAACTCCCCCTGTTTAGACCCTGACGTCCACGTCGGGTCCAAACCAGATCACAGACATACAAACAGAATAGGAACAGAATTGCCAGACAATGTGAGATTCTAGAGGTGGCTTCTACGGGTTCAAGAGGTGGCTCCCACCAAACCCGTTGGTGTAGTACTTTGTCCCGCATAGCACTTAACTCTCACACTTCCGGCTGGTATTCGGCTTTGATACCAAATGTAACAACCCAACCTGCCAGCAGTAATAACTTGTTGGGCCCAAACAACCAGTCCAAAATACTTAAGCCCATTTATTATTACTAGCGTGTAGGGCTTATATTAAGTAATCGGAATCAGCATCCCATCCGATGTGGGACTATTGGGGCGTTACACTAATATGCTAGCTTGGAATAAAAATATGCATAATAATGAACTTAGGCTATTCAATAAACACACTCAGTAGCTATAGTTGGAGTGTATATCATTGACAGTCATAATCTGTAACCAGTCTGCTACGTCACCGGAATCAATTGGTCACAATAACTGCTTATTTTAGCCCGATACTCTTAAACCACATGGCCCGGTAGAATAAGATGACAAATAAACACTTCAAGCATGTTTTCATCAATGACTTAAACCAAGAAAAAATCATGCAATCCGTTACGTGTTCGTTAAACCCATCAATATGTCAAAAATAAAAGTACATCATGATCATATATGAATGAATCATGCCAAATCTGGTGCTGTTAGGCACATACCATGCCAATCGGTTGTAGATACAAGGTTATATAAGGTTACACTATGTTAAACACATCGTAAGTCCAATTATACTAAAAGTTAGTTCGGGAGAGAGAGAAAGAGACCTTGATATCTAAGGATATCGACTTCTCTGTAACAGGAAACTGAGTACGATGAGGATTATTTGAGGCCATCTCCATTTATCCAAGAAAATGTTAGGTCCAACCTAATATGATTTCCGAAAAACATTAGTAAATTAATATAAAAAGAAAAACAGAAGCTATAGTAAAAAGACATGAATAAATTACTCATGATATTTACAATCTTACTTATTCCCTCATTATAATGAGCTCGTACTTTTAGGCTGCGTTTGGTTCAGGTATAAGTAAGAACTGCTTGTTCCAGGGATAGGTACAAGTTCAGGTATAAGCAGGAACTAGACCAATTTTACGTTTGGATGAAAATTGAGTTGTTCCTAGGAATAAGGTAAATAGCGTTTGGATGGTTAAATTGAAATAAGAGGAATAAAAGTTATAATTTGAAATTAACATTATATTATCTAATTAATTAACATCAAAATATTACTTAAAAATAAATAATAAATAAATAATAATAATAATTAAAAAAAAATTAAATAAAATAATCTAATAATAACTATTATATTAATTAATTATTATTATTAATTTATATTATTTATAAGTAATAAAGTCATTATTATAATAATTATAATAATTATTACTTAATTAATTAATTAATTATTAATATTATCTTAATTAATTAATTAATTATTAATCACTTTAATATTATTATAAAATAGATTAATAAAAATAATTATTATTATAATAATTAATTATAAAACATTATTAATAAATAATTAATAATTATTAATTATTATTATTTAATAATAATTACAATAATATCGATTATCTAATATCATCTAGAATAATCTTTTATTTTATTATTAATTTAAATAATATAGAAAATTAATAATAATAATCATTAACTTATTTCTAAGATATAATTAATAATAAATATTATTTAATTAATAATTATTTAAATAAATTATTAAATTAATAATTATTATTATCTAATTATAAATAATTAATTATAATTCATTAGTTATTTATTTATTATTATTTAGCATAGATAATAAGTTCAAATTAATAATTGATTAATAATAGTTTACTATCATTAAAATTTTAATTTATATTTAAATAATCTTGTTCTCAATCGCGACAAAGCTTGTCCAGGAAAAAGGTAAGAACAACAATTCCATAGTTCAGTGCTTATACCGCAGCTAGTTCAAAATCTCGAAAACTACTGTTCTCGTACCTAACGCTGCGATTGGGAACACAAGGGGGGAACAAGGTTATTCTCTCCTTTGCTTCCGTCCGAACCAAAACACTAACTTATTTACTATATCATATTAATACAAGAAAGTAATTTCGACATGCTAATTCAAGCAGCTTCTAACTATAATATTATACAAGTGATCTCTCTGGAAAGCCACTTAACTCTAATTTTAGCGCTCTTACTAAGAGTATTTGTTGAATTGTCCCCAAACGCGCTAAATATAATACATGATATATAGTACTTAACTTACTCTTTTTTATATGACACCAATTTGAAGAGCGTCCAATGATGATCAACAAGCAAGGTTTCTACCTGGTAAGCTGCAAATCTGTGAATTGATTGAATAGCGGGTTCGTATCATCAAAACAAAGATATACATAAATATATCTTTGCACACACAGAGTTAATTCCCCCTCTACGCTCTTAATATCGAAATCAAAAGAATAATAATTTGTGATATCTAAACTAGTATGTAAACCCAAAATTTTAATTTTGTATGCTTTGAATTTTTATACTGATGTGAACGAGGGCGCGTGGCGCGGTAGGGTGGCGCCGCGCCGGTGAAAGGGTTGTGACGTTGTCGGATTGCGACGATTTAGAGAAACAGGAAGGGTTAAGATGCAAGACTCTGCCCGCGGCGCCCATTTTGATTTTACGCACTTCTTTATGCGGCCGGATGCATGTCTATAGCGGGGTTTCAAAAGAGAATGAAGGTCGGGCCGGGCCCGCCCATTTAAGATCTTTGTTTGATGACTCGTGGTCTTTATCTTTTTCTTTTCCTTTTTTTTTTTTTTTTTTTTTTTTTTGGTTCTCTTCGTGTACCCATGCTTTAGTTGCATGCCGCAGAGGAAGAAGGTTTTCTCCGCAACAGATATTTCATGTGAGGCATACGCCTGAAACATTTCATCGAATCACGTGCATTAACAAAATTTTAACGCCTCGTTAGACGTCGCTACTATTTCTTTAATTTTTTCAAAATATAAATTCTACATATAATTTATGTGAGAAGGGATGACAAATTGCACGCAATTCTTACATACAAAGTATTTGTTTGATACTTTGACATAAAAAACAAAAAATAAAAATATTTTTTATTTTTAATAATTTTTTCAATAAATTATTACTCATTATTTAGTTAGAATTCATTGCAAGTTAACGAATCTTTATGTTAATTTTTTAACTATGTATAATTAGTGTTTAAAATAATTTTTTAAAAAAAGGCAACATCAATCAAAAGAGCCCTAATTAAAAGCATTAAAAAACTAAATAATGCCAAAGGAATATTTTAAACCCCATACTTTCATACAAGATTTGACCTGGTGAGTGATCTCATCAATGATCAAAAGCAAAATAAAATTCTCAGGGAAATATATATGGCAATGGAGCCTCTCCCAGGTCCTTAATTAGGTCGTAACAATATGCGCACGCGAGGAGGACGGTGACATCTCTGGTCGAGTAAGTACCATAGTTAGTTAAGAGGGCGGTGACATCTCGGGTCGAGTAAGTACCATAGTTAGTTAATTCGGATTCGGCAAAAATTCGGTACGGATATAATTTCGATAAAATTCGTCTTCTAATTTTTAAATTCGTTGAAAAATACGACTAAAAAACGGATTCGGTAATTATTCGGATACGTGATTTATACGGGTAATATACGTTTATCCATTAAAAATTCGGAATAAAAAATTCGGCTATATAATAACATAAATATCTAATAATTAAATATACTATTATATATATTATTATTATAATTTTATATTATTATATTAAAATTATGATATATATATTACTAATAATTTATTAAAAATATTAATAAATACAATTATATATATATTAAATTATATATATATATATATATATATATATTATATGAAGCGAGGTCCATGGACCCTCCCTCCATCCGTCCGATTGGCCTCTTGACCGCGCATGGTCTTTCCTGCGAGCGCGCCAACACCGTGATTTTTCTATTCATTTTTTTTTTCTGGCGGCCACGCTGCGCACGAGAGCCGCAGACGGCGGGGCGAGAATGGGACTGACTGCGGCCCTCTTGCTGCTCCCACGCATCGGGCCAGGGCGGAGCGGAGGAGGACGGACGAACGACGAGCGTGCCGACTCGCCCAGGCGTTTTTTGGGCGAAACAGATGGCGCGGCGTGAGGCAGGACCGTAGGCCGCACCTCTTGCCTCCGGCGCCGGGCCAGGGCGCGGCGAGGAGGACGACAACGACGAGCGTCGCCTGGCTCGGCCGCCGAATTTTGAGCGAATTTCGCCGGAATCGGCGAATATTTCACTGATAATTATTTGGAGGATACAAAACGCTTTTTTTTTTTCGTAACAGTACACCTTTTGGACAAAATCACTTTAGTGGCCGTAATTCGGCTATTAAAAAGTTTACAAATTAATCACGCGTATTATTTCCAATTTCTACTACGGATAAGTACCCCCTCATACGTCCCGGCACGGCATTTTAATTCCAACCTTATCATTCTTTAATGCCAAACTAAATGGTCAATTTCCCGAAGCACATCCCCGGACGCCCGACGCCACGCCACGCTTGCTGTAAGATTTGGGCCACCCGCCAGTGGGACCAATGCGTTCAATGGGACCAATTACATTATATATTTCTGTATAGTTTCCCGATTTGACCATTAATCTGTGCAATCCTCTCACGTCACATATACTGGATGAAAACTAATCTATTCCGTGAACATTTTCTAGCCTCGTTTGGTTGGCGTATAAGCGGGAATAACGAATGTTATCTTCCGTATTTTCGCCATAACGAAATAATTTTTGCCGGAATATTTTATT